>NC_061529.1:3645000-3660000 GCF_022379125.1 Scophthalmus maximus
GGTCGATGTTTGGAAGATGCACACTTTTCTTCTTATCGTTCATCGGTCTGTTGAAAGACCAGAGCGGTTGGCTGCAGGCCGGATCCCAATCAGATCGCTCTTTGCACCGTGGCGCTCTCCGGAGTGTGAGCGTTCTCCGAGGTCGTCGTGTTCCAGTGAGGTCGTTCACCTCCCGTCGCCCGGCTGAGTTCCTCCCTCGCCGTCGTCCGTCCTCCGCTGGTAACCGGACCTGAAGCTCGCCGGCTGCCAGCTGCTGCTCAACAAGAGTCCAACAGTTCATGGAGACCAGGCCTCCCTCTCTCTTTCTCTCTCTCTGTCTTTCTCTTTCTCTCTCTCTCTCTCTCTCTCTTTCTTTCTTTCACTCTTTCTTTCTTCTATACTTTCTCTTTACTTAGGCTCACTTGTCTCGTCCATTTCTTTTGTCTTCCTCTCTTCTATCTTTCCTCCACCTTCCTTCTGTCCTTTTACCTCCCTTCCTTTCTACTGTCCATCCTCCTCTTCCTTTCTTTCCTTCTTTCCTTCTTCCTGCCTTTCCTTTCTGCCCTTTCTCTTCTCTTCTGTTAATATCTCCTTTAATATTTTCCCTCCTTCTTTTCATCTTTCCTCCGGCTTCCTTCCTTCCATCCTTCCTTCTATCCTTTTAATACACCTCTTTTCTACCATCCATCCTCCCCTTATTTTCTTTCTCTCTCTCTCTCTCGGTTCCCACTTTCTTCTATTCTTTCCTATAGCCTCTCCTTTTATCATTTCCATCTTCACTTCCTTATTCCTTCCCTCTCATATCCATCCTTGTCTCCATTCCTGTTTCCCCCTCTCTCTCTCTCATTTCCCTCCTAAATCCGTTCATTAGCAGCATTTGATTTAACAAATGACATCATCTGTGAAATCTGTTTGCACTGGCTCCTCGGTTGATGATCTGATTTCACAGTCGGCACCGCTTCTCCCCTCCGTCTCTCTCTCTCTCTCTCTCTCTGCTGTAACGGAGCGGTCGGTCGGTCGGTTGGTCGGTCGCTCTGACTTGCACATCTGTCGCCATGGCGTCAGCAGCAGCAGCGGCGACGGACACGTTGTAAACATCGGACCACTGATCCACATCCAGCCAATCAGTGTGTCAGTTTGTCCTCAGCTTTTCACTTGATGTCACAGTTCCCATCTGCCTTCGTGTGTGTGTGTGTGTGTGTGTGTGTGTGTGTGTGTGTGTGTGTGTGTGTGTGTGTGTGTGTGTGTGTGTGTGTGTGTGTGTGTGTGTGTGTGTGTGTGTGTGTGTGTGTGTATGTGTGTGTGTGTGTGTGTGTGTGTGCGTGTGTGTGCGTGCGTGTGTGTGTGGCCGAGCTTGCCACACTTTTTAATCTATTGTTTGATATTGATTTGTCCTCAGCTCGGCCCAGACTTTAGATCAGCGGCTGCTTTTATTTTCTTTCTGGCTGACTGACCAGGCAGCATGTGACGAAATAAACATTTCACAAGAGAACTGGGTGAAATGTGCCGTTAACAATCTCGTGTGCAACGTTTTTCCATTTCGTCGTTTAAACAGGAATTGATTTTATGAAATGAATCATTGGATACTCATTTATTAATTTAAAATGAGGAAATATGCAACAATCTTGAGTTAAAGTTCAGAAACTGTTAACTTTTATTTGGAATAATAGAAACAGTGGAGGAAGACGTGTCCTGGCGTTTTGTACATAATTTGTTCAAATATAGAAAATATATGAAGCTAGTGTACTTACCTAAAATAAAAGTACTCAGGCTGAATTTTCTGTATTTAAGTATATTTCAAACCAAATGCATTACGGAATTGTGCCTCTTTTTTATAAACATTACTTCCAAAGTCAGTCATGATATATTTCTTTTTATTTTTAAGTTTGGATCTCAAGTAGGAATCAAACCAAACCTCAGCAGGTTCCAACCGAACGTAGCTGGACATCCTGAGTCCGTGACGCATTATGAATATGATGTGTAATTTTAACTTTTTTCGTTGAACTGATAAATCCCTGTTATCTGTTGGTTTGCCAAACGAAAATCAACAGGCTGGTAAAACCATGCCCATGGAAGTTCCTCTTCACTCACAGCGATGCAGAAACTGTGGCACGACGGATTTTTATCCAAAGTACATTTCTCAAGGGGAATAAACTCCGAAGGAGAAAATACTCATTGACTGGATGACATGTAAACAGATCATAAATATAAGACTCAATCTCTCCCCATCACCATTCACCACTACAGTACATGATCTGATATGCTGTGTGTGTGTGTGTGTGTGTGTGTGTGTGTGTGTGTGTGTGTGTGTGTGTGTGTGTGTGTGTGTGTGTGTGTGTGTGTGTGTGTGTGTGTGTGTGTGTGTGTGTGTGTGTGTGTGTGTGTGTGTGTGTGTGTGTGTGTGTGTGTGTGTGTGTGTGTGTGTGTGTGTGTCAGCGCGGCCTGCTGCTGCTGCTTCTCCCGCCAACATGGCAGATTTTCTGCTCGTACGTGATTTGCTGAAATCTCTCAGCTCGGCTCGAAGAAGAAAAAAAAAAGGGCCGGCAGACGTCGGTTTCGCCTTCCAGACGAGACTCATGTTTAATTCAGCGGACCGGGGCCACGAAGTGCCTTCTGTTACTCAGGCCCTACTATCGTCGGAGTAACATTTCTCGTATTTAGTCACGATGATACCCGCGGATCCCCGAGGGACGCGAGACACGAGAGACTGAGGGCAGAGCTCTGAACTATGAAGAGTAGAATGTGTGACGTTGATCGTGTGTGATTTGAATAGTATTTACTAGATATTATCGTTCCGCTTACTCTTGCCCCATTTTCTTTCCCTGTCTTTTCTAGTTCACGGCCCGACTCGGTCGTCTTAGTCCTGTCAGAAGAGAGGAAACCCCTAAAATGAATAGTTGTGGTATAAATATAGGAACGTGGCCCTGCTTGTGTCCTCTCTGTGCCCGTCAGGAGATCTTAAATCTGTGAAGATATTATGTCCACAAATGAGTTGGTGTTGTTTGACGATCACCTATCTTGTGGGTGTGCGGACGAGCAGCGTTGCCAGACGTGTCTCTGCGTGTGCACACACCCAGCAGGAACACGTCCTTGTACACCTGCTTATGCATGAAGTATTCATCCAATCGGCCAGTCACGTAGAAGCGGCCAAATGCAGTGAACCTGAACTATTTGGATTCTGGAGTTTTTACTCAGAACGCTGCAGAAACACGGTAGCAGCTTCTGCAAAAACGCCTCGTTGATGAGCGACGTCAGAGGTAGATGATGCTGCGGGGTGGAATCCGGACGGAGGCCGTTTTCTTGACGGGCATTTTGCTGACATTTTTCCCCGAGGGGCTGCATGGGAGAAGGCAAACGTCTGCAGATGCTGCCCTTGTTGAACTTTGTCCCGCCAGCCCCGGAGTGAAATGGAGACCATGTGAGAATGCGGAAGAAAAAAAAAATCTCCAGAAGATTCACGGCGGGCGAGCGAGCGAGCGGGCGGGCGCTCTACCGTAAACTACCGTAACAACGAACACTCCAGACCCAATGTTCTTCAGACCCTTGTTCCTTGGTCACCATCAGCATGCACGCGCCAATCTGTCAGGTCGTGGTGAGGAAGATGAGGTTGAGAACAGTGGGATTGTGTGTGTGAATCTTTCCTCTGGAGGGAGCGACAATGAGATCACACTCACGTCAGCCTGGTCCGGAGCTTCCTCCTCGTACTCCTCCATCCACGCCGACTGTTGATGAAGCGGCGCAGAACGCAGAAGGCCCCGGCCTCGCTCTCGTTCCTCTCCCTCTTCCCTTCCGTCCGTCTTGCCCTTGTGTTTCTCTTTGATGAGGGGTTTACTCTCCTCTGCCTTCTTACGTATTCCTCGGCTGTTTCCAACCTCGCGCTCGCCCGTCCCAGGCTGCCGGCGAGGCGTTAAACCCCCCTCGCGGGCAAAATCCATTAATTGCCGAGGATTTGCAGGCTCCGTATTCGGATCTGACAAGTGCCCGTCCTGTTTTGCTCGGTTAGAGCTGACACTGTGACCTGTGAAAAACTCTTAAACATTGGGCTTCAGTCGGGTTTATAAGTTCGAGCAATGGAAGACCGCAGATGAGCAGCGTTGCAGCAGGATCGCGATGCAGCGCCTCAGCGGAGGAGGCGATTCTCGTGGCTTTCACAAGAACTACCTGAACGTCGGCGCTGAACAGATGATTGGTTAACCTGAGCTGCAGATGCCCCACCGGGGGGGGGGGGGGGGGGGGGGGGGGGGGTCGAGTGAGTCATCGATCAGTCTCAGGGTTGATGTCTCCATCCCCAGCTCGTCCCGTTCCACATGCCAATGTGTCCTTGAGCAGGACACCGGCTGAATTCCTAATCGCTTCCACTGGCGAGGCCAGCACCCTACCTTGGTGATATGTTAATGAATTAATCAGATTTCAAAGGCTTTAGCAGACATCAGCATTAATGGGAGATTTTTCTCTCTGTACACCAGTTTCGTTGGGCTCTATTACTCACTCGCATGGCTTTTCCTGCCATAGCTATGCAGATGACACCTGACTTATTTGGGTGTCTCCACAATCTGAAACCCGGGGGGCAGCACGAGGACAAAAGTCGTCAGCTAAATGAATGTCATGTAATTTCTGAGCATAATAAGTGTGGTAGTTTTATGATTCTGTTTCCACTTCATAGGTTTCGGTTTTTGTAGTATTTTATACGCTGAGAAGGATTTGTGAGTTGGAGGCTTGTGGACGGCGATGGAATTTTAAATATGAAAATGCCGCATGTTTTACCGAACAACTCACGGACACAGACAGTTTGGAATATGAGGATGTTTCATGTGTCGTTCAGCCATTTCACAGCAATTATAGAAGTGGCAGCGGAACAGTTTGTTGACAGCGGAGGAGCCGAGTGTTGACTCCAACATGAGTGACCGAGGGAGGATTCGTGTTCGTCGTGTCATTTCGAAACCCCAAATTCTCTCCTTTATTTCATTTGGACGTTGCTTTTGAGTCCCTACGGTTCATATTATGCCCCCGTCCTCCCGATGGACGTGAGCGCTTTTGGAAAAAAAACCCACGCCTTGTTGTGCTCCGCCCCGCAGGTGACGCAGCCGCCGCCGCCGCGGGCTGAGCAGCAGGGTCAGCTGCTGGGCGGCTTCGATGACAAGGCCTACCTGGCGGGGAAACAGCTGAAGCCGGGCGACGACCCGTACCGAGAGCACGCCTTCAACCTGCAGGAGAGCGACCGCCTGGGCAGCGAGCGGGCCATCCGGGACACCCGGCACTACAGGTGAGCGGCGTCAGGCGCGGTCTGTCCGCCGTGATCTGCACAAGCAGATCAGGGACTAATCTAAAGGCTTTAGGCTGCACATGGATTTGGAGAGGTGGAAAAAAAAGAAGAAGAAAACTGTCTCGTTCCCTTCCGGGTAGTTTAAGGGTCAAAAGTCCAAACCTGAGCTGCAGCATCACGGGTTTCATTCCCTCCGACACGTAATATAAAACCCTCCGTTTGATCCCAGTTCGATGGAGATTCCCAGAGGCGTTTTTTATTATTAAAAAGTCTCAGATCCTTCTCAACCTGGGAAGATAAAAAAAAAAAATCTTTCAATAAAAGTGTGTTTTAAAAGATTTAAGGGGTTTTGTTGTTTTGAGGGATTTGAATAAAGACGGGAACTTTTACCCGATCAATCATGTGAATTTGTGCTTTTCAGAAAAATGTGTCAAATTTTATCATGTATTACAAGTTGTTTTTTATGATATGGAATAATAATGGGCATTTTCTTAAGCAGATAGGTCAAATATTTGCCGTTTCTAACTAACTTTTTGTCGTGTTGCATGTGATAATAAACCAACATCTTTGGTATTTGAAATTGTCGGCCAAAAAGAAAATCAAAACATTGATGATGAAGGCGTCTTCTTGGTCTTTGGAACATTTTTCATTTTGTAGATCATTTAGTGAATGAAAAAAAGAATCCAAAATCAATTATCTTTAGTTCCATCCATAGATTTTACTGAACCATTATTTCTTGGTGGTAGGGTTGCTGGTTTTTTTTACATCCACACCCTGTTATATAAAACACATACATTTACTGTATATGCTATAATACCGTAATGATGGAATGATTCTATCACCAACAGTTAATCTGTTTATAATGTTCTTTCAGTAGACAAACTGAGCGGTGGACAATAACCGTGTCGGTGGTGTGTGATATATTTTTATAAATTTTTTCGTGTCTTAACACCTGAGATTTGAGCTCAGGGTCAGAAATCTGTGCAACCGTTGCCTGGCAACCACTAATTTCCATGTCGTTGTACAGCAACAATGTGTGTGTGTGTGTGTGTGTGTGTGTGTGTGTGTGTGTGTGTGTGTGTGTGTGTGTGTGTGTGTGTGTGTGTGTGTGTGTGTGTGTGTGTGTGTGTGTGTGTGTGTGTGTGTGTGTGCGTGCGTGCGTGCGTGTGTGTGTGTGTGTGTGTGTGTGTTGTCAGTGACGTCAGAGAGAATCGACCACATACTGTACATGTGATTCCTACAGAGCAAAGACGTCCAACCCCGCTCACACGCCGTTATATATATATATATATCTGTCTCCCTCTGTGCTGTAGGTGTGCCTCGCTGAATTATGACGGCGACCTCCCGTCCACGAGCGTCATCATCACGTTCCACAACGAGGCCCGCTCGACTCTCCTCCGCACCATCAGAAGGTAACGAGGGCTCCCACACCCGACTGTCACACGGGAGCCGTCATGTCGTGAACTCTCTGATCCCCGTCTCTCTCTCCCGTCTCCCGCCTCTCAGCGTCCTGACGCGGAGTCCCCCGGCTCTGATTCAAGAAATAATCCTGATAGACGACTTCAGCTCTGACCGTGAGTCGCCCTTGTCTTTTTTCTTTACCGCTGGAGAAAAGCCGAGGCGGAGCTTCCTCCGAGAACAGTGAAGCTTTATCCTCTCAACTGTCTCTGGGATTTTAAAGGCAGGAGGTTTCATAGGACCGATTCGGATTCACAGGACTGGTGTTAAAGGATCGGCATCTTTAATAAGGCTATAATCTATATTTTCATATCAACAGTGGATCATGTGACTTGTATTGTGCGAAAGGTGTGACGTCACTCATTGGCTTGTGAGCTGCCGTTCCGACACGTGTATGCTATATGTGGAGGAGGGAGGGGCGGGTCTGTCTTAGGGCTCGAGGACACCTGCACCCGTTGGACGACACGAGCTGTCAATCAAGCGGTGTCCATGTTTACACGGGGGGGGGTTTAGTGTCTTTCAGCTCGTTGGTTTTGGTTTCGCGGCCCTTACAACTGAACTGCTCTGGTTTCACGGACAAAGTTTGCGACAAGCCGGAGAGAAAATAGTGGAGCACTTTGCAGCTAATGAGCACGTTTCTGTCCGAAGCCAAAAAGGAGCTAAAAGGACGGAGATTATTTGAACTGGTTGGGCTGGAAAACGACTCTAAATGAATGGTACGACCTTGACAGAGGTATATGTTTAAATATGGATAAGAGAGTCATAGATAATGGATGGACGGATGGATTTATTATTTCTCCAGCATATTCATATTACAGACCAAGGCACAGCCGGGGGTTCAGTGCAACGTGTCTCCTCTCTCCTCCGTCGCTGCCCAACAAAGGCATTCGATGATTTTATGTTACTGACTTTGAACCAGCAGTCGGATCATCAGGCAGATGAGAAATCTGCATTATATTGAAACAGGTAAACGAATTTAAAGGAAATGTGACAAACACGGCGGCTTAGTTAAAAAAAAAAAAACACCAGAATTTCGCCTCGCAGCCTTTTTAATACTAAAATCCTGGCTTTGATTCCGGGTGACAAGTGCCGTCTGCTATGAAAATCAGCGGAGCAGATGTCAAAGGAATATTCTATATAAAAAAGAATATCACAGACAGTGGGAGCATCCTGAGGATCTGCTCACTGCGTCGAAACAGGAGCCGGAGCTGCAGCAACCATCAGGAGGAACAGAGAGACGAGGAGCGGATGAAGTGCTGCTGTATTTCGTAATGTTGCCGACCGGGCCTGTGGAATTATTACAGGAGAACCACGATTTGGCAAATTATTTCCCCCTTTGTCAGCGAGAAACTACATGAGCTCACGCTTGTTACCGTCCGCCGCGCTTATTTCTGTATTTACCACCACATGCATCTTTCTGTCGGAGGCAAGGAGCACAATGACCTACATTCACTGAGTGCTCCAACACACACACACACACACTCTCTCTCTCGGAGGTGTGACAGCAGGCCAGACGTCGAAACAGTAGCGTTTCGGCAGCTCCTTTTATTTGCCCCTCGGCACTGAACCGCGCTGGAGAAGATCTGTACGTGCAAATGAACGTGGAGACGCAACGCTGCCGCGAGAACATCATGATCATTATGAGCATTTTTTTTACTTCGGCTTGGATTTAAATCATGAGGCCGGTGGTCAGCAGCAGGAGGAGGAGGAGGAGGAGGGATCGACCTTCCCCCGGTGTAATCCTGTTAAGGCTCGCCAGTGTCCTCAGTCAAGGGCAGTGATCTTTACTTTGAGTCCAGACAACAGCTCGTGTCACGAGACGACGCTGCAGTAAACACTGTACTGTACTGTACTGTACTGTACTGTACTGTACTGTGAGGGTTCAAGGGAGATAATCACATTCACTTTGTTGTACAAATAGGAGCCGCGGCTTGAATGACGTCCACCAAACTCACACTCTGGATCACCACCTCCTCTCATTTCCAATTTAATAATTTGTTTATGTTTTAATTTCTCTACTCACCTGTTGTTTACTTTGCCATTTTTCAGTTTTCCTCAGCGGGGAGTAGCTCGTATATTCCCGTTGTAAATTGCATCAGGGGACAAAATGTCCTATCAACCAAAAAACTTAAATTAAAAATATATATTTTTATTATGTTTCATCTAGGCATACATATTCTTCCTGCTCAAACACACTTTATATTCAAAACATGCACAGTGTGCAGTTACATGAGAATATACAGTATTAATGATGCAAGCATTCACACACACACACACACACACACACACACACACACACACACACACACACACACACACACGTGAGAGAATGCAACATCTGCTCAGTGGGTGTGATCTGTGACTTTCTGCTCTTCCTCCCCCTCCTCTTCACTAAACACACACACACACACACACACACACACACACACACACACACACACACACGCACGCTCATCCAACTGCTTGAATGCAAACAAAACAGGTGTGTACACATTTAATCGAAGCGCAGCAGTGCAGCTTGTCGAGCGCCCGTCTGTCAGCGTGCGGCCGCATCTCTGACGCTTGATCTACCTACAACCTCTTAGCAGGATCACACTCGCACTGCGCTGCTAATGCTAATCCTCCCAAGGGTGCGTGTGTGTGTGTGTGTGTGTGTGTGTGTGTGTGTGTGTGTGTGTGTGTGTGTGTGTGTGTACCTGTCCTCGCAGGCTGTTTGTGATGATGTCCATCCATGTGCACCAACAGCAGGTCCAGATAATGCTCACGTGGCTCATGGGAGCGGATGATGATGATGATGATGATGATGATGGTGATGATGATGATGATGGTGGTGATGGGAAAGGGCCGCTCGCTGGGTCTGTTTATGGAAAAATGAATTTAGAATCGAATTATCCGGTGGAGGTCTCTTGTTTGGGGCCCTCCGTCCCTCCGAACTGTGCGATGTTTCCGTTAAGGTCTCTGATCATTTGCAGGCGTGAGATGATGGAGCACAGATGGACGTTGTATCTTTGCAGAGGGAGTGTATCTGTGTGGCTGTGCACTCGTGTCCCTGTGTTTGTGCGTGTGAGTGCGGGTGGGGGCGTGGTGGGTGTGTGTGAGACGACGACATGTTTGTCTCCGTGTTCTGCTTCCACCATAACATCCCGTCTCTCTCTCTCTCTCTCTCTCGCCCCCCCCCCCCCCCCCCCCCCCCCAGCTGAGGACTGCCAGCTGCTCTCCCAGATCCCCAAAGTGCGCTGCCTGAGGAACGGCAGGCGAGAGGGTGAGTGCAGGGGCGGGGGAGACGGAGGGGAGGGTGGGGAGGAGACAAACGGGAGACTTACCGGAAGAGAGAGACACTGCCACGAGAGGTGCTGTGAATGGTTTTAAGCAATCTGAAATAAAGGCACACGTGTCTCATGCCATCTTAAATAAACAAGGCCAAAAGAAAATTCAAGAAATGTTTATTCGAGTCAATTTAAACAGGTTTTTAAAAAAAGGTAAATAGAAAAAATCTCTGAATATCAACTGAATCAAAATCAAATCAGTCAAAAATAGAAATAGGAATCAAGCTGTAAATCACCCCGACGGAAACTTGGAGCAACTGTAACGAAACCCAATGTCCCGCGGGATCAACAAAGTATTTCTGATTCTGATTCTGAAAAAAACAAAGGTTTTAGTTGAAAACAAAAACATGCTACATGATATCTACGAGACAGGGTCGTTTGAGCATGAACCTACTGTAGGTGTATGTGAACGGTGTTTTATGAATATGGTCATTATTTCTGCACACAAGGTGAAATCAGGGCTCACTCTTGCACGACTGGCTTCTGAAATAAGAGTAGGACCCTCACAAAGATGCTCAGACTCTTTATTCTCGTACTGTTTTATAGAAAGGTACAATTATTTTTAACCCTAACCCATAAGTGTGTGTCACTGGCGACATCAGATGACGACGTTTCGACTGTCTTGTTAACGGCAGATGCTGTGGAAGGCAAAGTCGAGAGACATCTGACCTCCTCCGATCCACGTGTTAAATGCAAATCACTTTGATTAAATCGACAAACGACACCTCGGTGGCAGGCGGTTGCCAGGGCACAAACTTTCCTGGTTTCCACCTCAGACTAATCCAATTAACTGGTTCCATTTCTACCGGCTGTTTGTTTCCGTCGAAGCGTTGCCGGCTAATGTCGAACGTACATATATCCCAGACACACAGGAGATTCACTCTGAACAAATAAATGACTCTAATGGGAAACTGTGGGTCTGGAGGAGAAACTGGAGATGTGACTTGCTGTGTATTTGAATTCCTGCAAAACCCTGATAACTGATCCAACAGAGACAATGGGACCTGGGGTGGCCTTCAGTCTTCAGCCACTTAAATACACAATTTATCAACATGACATTCAGTCTCTCAGGATCATGTGTCGATAGTTTCTTTCTGTTTTTGCGGTAATGTTCAACACTCCGACGACGAGAGGCTCATTCTTCTGTCGACAGTTGCCTCAGTACCGAGTGGCAGCCGACCGTGGCGTCGGCCGTTGGTTTGTGAGGCCTTTCATTATTTTGACCAGCGCCATTTTGTTTTTTTTAAACCAGATGTAGGAGCGGGGGGTGGGGCCTGACTGACACCTGCAACCTCCTCCTATGGGTCAGGACTAGCTGTCAATCACGCTGTTTCCACTCCCCCAATGCGTACCGTGCGCCATCGTCTATTTGACCCTAAATGGGATCATTTACTAAATGAATATCAACCTGTATCGAAGAAGACTTGAAACTAGAGATTGAACCATAAACTCCTCAGTAAAATGTTTACTGACGTTATGAATGAGGGGAGAAGTCGAGTCATTTTCTCGTAGACTTCTTTTTGCAAACCAGCCGAGTCGCCCTCTGCTGGTCGTTCCAGAGAATACAGGCCCTCGGCATTTTTAATATACAGTCTCTGGTCCGAGACACGGTTTTCAACTCTCTGCTACGTCGGGTGACAAAAAAAAAAAAGGTTGACATTTTCGTTATAACCACCGATTTGGTAACATCAGTGTCATTTATACCCCGTGCCCCCCCCCCCCCCCCCTCCTCCCTCAGGTCTGATCCGATCGCGTGTGCGAGGGGCCAACACGGCCTCGGCCTCCATCTTGACCTTCTTGGACAGCCACTGCGAGGTCAACGCTGACTGGCTGCAGCCGATGATCCAGCGCGTCAAGGAGGTACACACACACACACACACACACACACACACACACACACACACAAAGACACACGCACTCTGCCGTCATTCACGCTGTCCAACTACACACTTAATATGTGCAGCTCACACACACACACACACACATATTTGGGAGGTGAGACACAGTTTTGTGTGACGTAACGCCTCGGGGGGGATTGAGCTCCTTTTCTGGGCAGATTTTTTTTATTGGCTGTGATGTAATATGTTGGCACCGGGCGTCGTAAAAGAAGCGCTCAGCGTAGACCTGATGTCACACTCCCACTTTGCCGCTGCTGGAAAACGGCCGGCGCCATATTTTCCCGGCCGACGTGTTTCCCCACTTGACTCTCGGGAGTGTTTTTGACCAGATGTGTTGGTGGTTTGTGTTAAGCGACAGCTCTGCTTGTTGCTGCAGGCTGCTCGTTCTCTGGGTTTGTTTGTTTGTTTTAAATTGCAGCGGGAAGATTCTCCACATATGAACAGATCGAAGTATGCGGGCCACCGGGGGGGGGGGCCAGCGCCACGACATCCAATCACGAAACGTTTTCGCAATTTCCCAAATGGGAACGTGAACAGAATGAAATGTGAAAGCAGCCACTCTTCATTATCCGGGGGGGGGGTTGCGCTGTCATTTTCAATTTTGGGTTGGTTGTTTTCCCGTGTGAACCGTTGTTTGGGGCTGTGCGAGTCCTCGCTCTGTCCTTCCTCCCTCGTCTGCTTCTCTGTATCAGGGTTTCAGGGTCTTTTAAGTGCAGACACACAAAACGTGCAAACACACACACACACACACACACACTCTCACACACGTAGAGACACGCGGACACGTTCCGAGTGTGTGTCGTTGAGAAGGAGTAATGTGGAAAGAGACCTTCATCCCTCACTGTTGGGCGACGGACTCCTCCCCTCCCTGCCCTGACATCTCTGAGCCCCTCACAGCTGCTCCTCAAATCTGTTTCATTCCACATTTCTCTCAGCGATCCCTCCGCCTCCCCTCGCGTGTGCTCCCACCGAGGGTCCGACACTCAGACTGCGCCGCGTCCAACCGCGCCTCATTCACTGGTCCGCTCCCTTTTCCTCCCCGCGTCTGGCTCGTCCACCTCGACACTTTATTTATTCAGAGGACTCTCCCGTCGGCTCTTTCTCCTCATCCTCGTCCCGCTTTCTCCGCTCCTGTCATGAAAAATACATATTTTGGCCATCGCAGTATTAGTACATTAATAATAAAATCCCTGACGAATGTAGGGAGGGAAATATAGCTGCGTTTTGACCCCAGGAACTTTCCCCTAGGTCGTATATGACCCGTTCTGTTTCAGGGTCATCTGAAGGTCAACGTAACGATCTCAGGGGCGGCGGCGACGCGAGGGGAATTTCTTCTCTTGGACTCAAGGATGAACCGATTCGAAAATTGCCCGGTCACCTTGGTTGGCCGTAACTCAAGAATTCATACGCTGATGGAATTCAACATATTTCATTCTTAATCCCTCAAGATAATAATGTGTTGAGGTTTAGCTCCCCCCCCCCCCCCCCCCCCCCCCCCCCCCCCCCCCCCCCCCCCCCACAGAAGAAAGGCTTTTTCTGCCATCACGATTCTGTTCAGCGAGGAAAAATGTAATCCGCACGTACAGTAGTGAGAACGACTCAGAGTCGGGCGAAGAACAGGGATCTCGGCCTCGACCTTCCCCCCCCCCGGCTGGACAGTGAGTCCTCTGTTGGTTTTCTTTCTCAGACGCTGATGTGACATCACTGGGTGATGAAGTAGCCGCGGATCTCTGCGGAAACTGTGAAATTCCGAGTGCACAAGGCTGAGTCGTGCGAAACGTATGTTTTATTCTGTCCTGCACTCGAGTGTATTTTGCTGTAAATGCAAATTAAGCTTAAATTCCTTTTTTTTTTTATTATTATTTTACGTGACATTAAAATCGGCCGAATGTAAGAGAGACAAAATCTCAGCTGTGCAATGAATCTAAGAGAGAGAAATGAAAAGAGAAGAAGAAGAGGCGGTGGAGATATTGAGAGGTCGGATCAGTGGCGGCCATGTTGGAAGTGGGAGCCTCTTCATGCATCACCAAATCACAGAGGCTCATTTACAAAGTCCAATAAATGTCCGTCGCTCAAAGCAGTTGAGAGCATCACTTCCTGCTCTCTGTCGGGATGGCATTTCACACCCACAACCCCTCCCTCCCTCCCTCCCTCTCTCTCTCTCTCTCTCTCTCCCTCTCTCTCTCTCTCTCTCTCTCTCCCTCTTTTTGGTGCAATTAGCACAAAGTTCAGGATGGGTTCAAAATGTTGCGCAGGAATTCAGAGAGGGGGCTGCTCTAATTGGAAACAGTCATTTGGAGTGTCCCCGATGCTTCGACTTCACAAACCACACACACACACAAGCGCACACACACACACACACACACACACCTACACACACACACACGCACCCAGACAGACAGATGCCTTGTGGGCAAACAGCGATGTTGGCACAGCCGGACGTCCGCACACAGATGCCGGCGACGCTCGCACACAAACTGTCAGCGATCAATGGTCGGCCTCCTCCTCCGCCGTATTTACTCTTGTGTTCGTGTTGCTTGTGCAGCGGGAGGTAAATGAACAGTTCGTTCATTTGCATCCATTATGAACTGTGGGGGGAGAACGAGGGAGCGCACACACACACACACACACACACACACACACACACACACTGTATGTTCGACACTTTTATATATTCCCTCTCTCCTCTGTATGTATGCCGGTTGGTTCAACTGGACGAGGGAGTTGGGGCGTTTACCAGTCGTCATCTCTGTTTATCACAACCATAAGATCCAAACAGTTAATCATCAAACCCGCCGTCAGTCACGTGTTCCAATGGGAGACTATTAGTCGCCCCCGGGGAGTGATGCAATATTTAATGTTCGTCGGTGAGCATTTATTCTCTTGACACATGTCTGAACAGCCCGGGAAAGATTCTTGTCCGGACGAAAACAACGTTTTTCCCGCATCAGAGAGCGTGTCGAAATATTTTCTCATCTTTTAACTTGGTCACGAGGCAAAAACTCTTGTTATAAATGAAAGTTTACCCGGTTGGAGGAAATCCAACTAACGCAGTCAAAGTTTCATAAGATTCTTA
>NC_061529.1:3665000-3697500 GCF_022379125.1 Scophthalmus maximus
CAACTTAATCGGAAAATTCCATACTGGACCATAATTGTTATTTAAAAAATAGTCGTGATGTCACAAAAATCATCCTGGTACATGGTGGTGTTAAACTCAGATACTTCTCCCTTTTCAGTGGATGATTGTGAAACCAGCTTTCTGGTGTCAAAGTCAAACATCAAGGAGAAAGAAGAAAGAGCAAAACACATTTTTGAGTGAAGGGGGACTGAAATTTATGAATGACTTTATGTTTGACCTGTCGTGGCCTGTATATTCATTTCCTGCTGTCTGTTATGCAGCACCGAAGAGAGACGCGTTTTTCTTCCAAACACATTAAAATTAAAAACCAACAAAATAAAACACTGACGACAATAAAACGAGTTACTTGGTTTTAATTAGAAAATCTTTTGATCTTTAGAAGAGGCTGAAATTAAGTAGGAATCATTTTCAATAATCATTAAATTTCAAAAGAAAAAAAAGGCACATTAAGAGAAAAAAGCGACAATAATAAATATAGTTTAAAAATAGCTCTGAGTGGTTTATCATCTCTCCATCTTTGTTACTGACTCCCTCCTCCTCTGAGGTCTCTTAAATTATAATTGTGCGTGTTGTAACCGTGCAGATGTGATTCAAGCGCCGGAGAGCGAGAACAGTTAAATGAATCATCATCATCTGCTCCTCCTCGCCGGTGTGTAACGCGACCTTTCGTTGACCCTCCCCCTCCCCTCTGTGAATGGATCCCCTCAGGGTCCCGGAGCAGGAGGCGGTGTCCAGTGTGCTGAAACAAGGCGGCCTGTGTCTGGAGACCCGTCCCGGGAGCGACGTCCTGGGCCTGGCGGAGTGCAGGGTCATCGGAGGCACCCGGCCGCAATCACAGGTCAGGCCTCTCTGGAGGACTGTGGGTCACACACACTTTAAAGTCAGAATCATTGCTATGAAATACAATAAGTGTGCAGATCTGATGGCGCTCATGTAAAGGGCATATTAATAACGATTATATAGACGGCACAGGGACAAAGTATAATGTGAACATTTGCGTGCATCACTAGATAGAGATATTCTTTTCATCAACCTATAATAATAATCTTCTGTTGCTGGGATACAGAAGTGACACATGCTAACACATGCTGTTAATCATCCCATGAGGCACCACACGCCGACCCTCCGTTTAAGTGTAGGCAAAGTGAATCACTGATTTGATTTTACCGTTATATTAATGATGATGCACAGTTGTTATTAGTCATTACTGTGGGATTGGCGCTTCTCTGACCCGTGCTTCAGAGAAAGGCAGGAGAGAAGACGCACATTTCCATCGCTGACAAGTCAAACTGAGCTTCAAGCCAAGTGAATGTGAGAAAAAACCTGGAACGGTTCTTCCCTTCTCCCAGGGAAACCAAGTGACCTGATTTCAGACAAATCAGGGAAATTTGCAAAACGACAAATATCTTGAGTTAGTAACATATTGACACCAGAGTTTATAGGAACCTGAATGTTCTGCACGGTTTGTCAGTTGAGATGACGGTGGCCGTCACATCGTACTTGTCCCTGTGTTCTGCAGCGATGGGAGCTGATTGAGCCGCTGATCCGGCAGCAGGACCTCTGCTTGGCCATATCGGCCTTCACGGCGGGGTCAAAGGTCAAGATGGAGCCCTGCAATGCGAAGGAGCCCAGACAGGTAAGAAGAAGAACGTAGTGCGAGTCTTTTCAGAGGAGGCTTCCATTTTTTTTTGGAGAGAGTTCCACAACAAAACTGGGGCAAAAAAGGGTCATTTAATCTCCCATGAAAGAGCCCTTCTGGGAAGTGAAGTAAAGGTCAACGTCAGAGGGACTTAGGGCTTTAATCTTCCACTATCGGTCATGTTAACAGCGGGTCGTAAGTCTTTTTCCCAACGGTTATTTCATTTTTGGAATCGAGCACTCTATTCCTCTTTGATGTGCCACTCAACACAGTGTTGAACTCCGATATGAAAGATGTGGAAGAAAAGAGGAGACAGATGCTAAGCAGCCCGCCTGCTGCTGCTGCCGCGGATAAAGATGATGATGCTGCTGCCGAGGGGCTGAGTGGACGTACAGTATTGATCCAGCTCCTGTCAGAGGGAGAGAAGCTGAGTGAATAGATGCAGCAGATTCATGCCCCCCGGACCCCGCCCTGTTCTCCCTTCCCCTTTGTGCATGTCGATGCGTCGTGTCCCATGTGAACCCCGCGTCTTGGCCGCGCGGTTTTTGATTTACGACACCGCGGAGAGAGACAATAACTGGAACCATGTGCGTGAGTGCGTGGGACTCGTGCCAGGCCGTCCTCTCATCCGTCTGCAGGCCCATCGAGACCCTCTGAGGTTTCACCGGGGAGCCGGCCAATTAACGGGCGATCCCTTCTTCTTCTTTTTTGTTGTTGTTGTTGTTGTTGTTGCTACGGGAGACGTTCGGCCTCTTTGTCCTGAGGTATAATCCCCAAGAAGGGACCAAGAGTTATTTGCGTTTCTGACTTTGCTCCCTAAATGAAAGATTAGAGACTTTTTGTTAACTCTTGTTGAGGAACAAGTGATTTCAAAATAGAAATGGCATATTTCATCTTTAAAACAAGAGACTGTATTATCAGTCATGACATCCATCACCAGTTCAATTGCTCATGAAAAAACATCTGAAACTAATTTTCAACCTTTTATTTCCGAAGCATATTTTGTATTAAGTTTTTTTTTTATTCTAATTTCTTAGTTTAATCCTGAAAGAACTCAATTAGTTTGGGGTTTTACTTGCAATATTTTGTCGGATCCTGATCTAAAGGCTGTCTAAGAAGCTTGGCAAACAGGAATAAAAAAAGATTTAAATACCTGGAAATGAAATACTATGAACTTTGGCAGAAAATAATTGTATTTAAAGACAGAAAACTGTCTCTGGATCTTTGCAATCAGCAGCTTCATTACCAACATAGTGATGTTGGTGTCCATATCAGTCATCAAGAACTCGTATCCATCATATCAGATTTTTATTTATTGCCACAAACACATGCACAGATACACACGCACATGCAACAGTATGTTTACGGTATGTGACACACACACACACACACACACACACACACACACACACACATGCAACAGTATGTTTACAGTATGTGAGACACACACACACACACACACACACACACGTGCAACAGTATGTTTACAGTATGTGACACACACACACACACACACACACACACACACACACACACACACACACACACATGCAACAGTATGTTTACAGTATGTGACACACTCCAACTCACTCTCCCTCCTGCAGGATTTTAGGATTAACCGCCCTTTCACCTCCACACTGATAAGCCTCCATATGGCTCAGGAGGAGATCTGCGCCGGGCACCTTCACCCTGCTGCTGCTGCTGCGGCTCCACGTTCACCCCGCATTATTAAATCGTAGCGCTTATAAACCGACCGCTTATGTTCCGGTGACTCAGATGATGAGCACAATTGCATCACTCTCTTTTTACTTTTGGTCTCAAGTCTCTCGTCGAACTCGCTCCGACACTTTGACACACACACACACACACACACACACACTGACTAGAGAGTAAGTATCTTTAGATTTATGATGATTCAAAAGAAAAAATCTAGCCAACGTGTTACTCAAGGAAAAAAAACCCATCACAATTCCAAAGATAATAGAGTGTGTTAGTGTCAGTTTGCCAAAAGTGAAGATGGAATTTGGGAAAGGGTGAAAGGGGCTATCGTGATGAAACTATGAAACGCATTACGAGAAAGTAAAACAATGAAAAACGAGAAAGAACAGCTTTCTCACGTGTTTGAAGCACGTGTTGATTCAAACTGTCATTCTGGTGCATTGAAGGTCGTGACGCTGTGAAATGATGCTGAGAGAAGAATCACATGTTGGTTTCAGTACCTGCCTTCAAAATCTACCATTAGGGCCATAATGCAGATACTCCTACGTATACATATACATACATATGTGGAATAATATATTATATTATTATTACTGATGCACTAATGTGTAAGTAGGATGTGGTTTGACCGTTGCTGGCGCTGAGGTGGAGCTAGTTCAACCCATTTTATATACTGTTGGCTTGATTTTTACAAAAACAGTGCATCATATCTTAAACTCCTCGTAGTTATTAATCTTAAATCTTTGGTTACTTTTGTGTCTAATAAAGTCTGTTTTCCTGTCCGGGTGTCACGATGGTGGAACGAGCTCCGCGTTGACATCGGGATGAGCAGAAATCCGACAAACTGATCATTAAAAATCAGTTTGTATGTTCTCGCATGACTCTTGCACTTCTTGGGTAACATCTTCATGGTTGAATGCACTTTACTGTGAGAATGGATGTCATGTGACTAAAAAAGCAAGCAGCAGAGTAAAAGATGAAGAAGATTTCCTTCTGAAATTTAGGGTTTTGAAAAAAAAAAAAGTAATACGGAAAAAAAAGAAAGAAATCCAAGCAGTGAGTCACATTCCACCACAGCTGCACTCGGTAACCGATGGAGGACATACGGTACATTGGGCATTTGATCAGGAGAAGAAATGAATTGGTTTCTCGTTGCACTGTGATTCTTTTTCCACTGTGAGAGCGTCAGATCAATCTCGTGTGATTACTGTAATCCCGGTCTGACTCAGTCCATCACTCCCGACTAACGCGAACCTCATGTGTGCTGCTGATGCACATCACTTGTGTGTATCGGGAATATGACGAAGCAACAAAAAAAATAAATAAACGAGGAGAGTGAGGACGACGGGGCTTGAATTTCTTTCTTTCTTGCTTCTCTTTTGCAGAAGTGGAAGCCAAAGGGCCCGGCCCTGCAGCACACGGTCAGCGGCCTCTGCCTGGACAGCCAGAGCCCGGCGAGTCCTCCGGTCATCGCGGCGTGTCGCCCCCAGGTGGCCAGCCAGTCCTGGGAGCCACAGATCATCACCTGAGCCGCCGCCGACGGAGGAGGAGGAGGAGGAGGAGGAGGAGGAGGGGGGAGGGGAGGGAGGAAGGAGGAAGGAGGGGAGCGGGCGGTCCGACCCGGCCCCTTCACGAGGGGCGAAAACAAAAATTCTGCTGGCTGTCTGTCGCCATTGCTGGGGGGGGGGTGACGGGAGTGAGGACTGTACTTCTGTGACGTCAACGTCGTCGACGAGAGCGTTTGCCGATGACATTTTTCTGCAAAGGGCCTCGCTGAGCGGAACTTCCTGTCCAGTGCTCCGTCCCTCCAGGGATGCTGCAGCAGCTCTTCTCCTATTCTTAAGCTTTTCACTGAAAACTGTTGCACATCTCACTTTCTCTCAATTTCTGCATCTGTCCCGGTCGACGATTTGCTTCAAAGCTGAGTAAGTGTGGACGAATGAGTGCATTACTGTCCTGTAGCAAACCGGACCTGCTCCGGGGTCAAAGCCGCCGCTTGTCTTTGTCGCCTTTAGTCTTAGGTTGGGGCGCGTGTCCGCCATGTCTGGCGACTGTGTGGACCAGGGCAGCTTTATATGTATAGCCAACTACAATCTGAGCTTCTTTATTCCCTTTTTTTTAATTTTATTTCAAAGCACCATGCAAAGCGCTGTCAGGAACATTATTTATTGGTTTGCATGGTCAGACCCAAAGAATGTTTTTTTTTTCTTCATTTTTTCTGTCTCTCTCTTTCTCTCTACAAAGTTTTATGTAAATATTTGAAGCAGACGACGACGACGACGACGACGGCTTGGTTTTTGTGTAAAGTTACTCTATATGTTGTTTGAAAAATAATAAAATGTCGTCACGAGGAAATGGTTGCTCTCGTCCAGAGTTGTAATATCGTGCTGTTCGGTCTCGACTGGTGATTTTTTATCTGCGCTGATTCATTTCAAGCATCAAAGATGACTTTTTCTTCCTCCCCCCCACAACAACATGTCTACAGAGACATGTCAAAGGGTTGGACTGGGCCACCTCAGTTCAGTCCTTTTATTATTCCCAAATGGGAAACTAGGCCTGCAGACAAAAGTCTACAACACAGTCCACAACAAGACCATCACAAATACAAAAAAAAACTACATGAATTCCTCTTGCAACACCTTCTATTACATCTGATGTACACATTACAAAGTGCTGAAGTTACAGAAGGCTGAGTCATGGAGTTGATGCGTCCTCGACACTCCCATCCCAGTCCTGTATGCAAACGTCACCCACACGGTTCCCAGCATTTCCCTTTTTGAACCAGCCTCTCCGATGACTTCATAACCAGCCAGGTCACTGGTTTGCCCCCTGGACAAACAATGGACTCCTCCCATCGTCTGCTCCAGAGACATCATAAATATTTAACAGAGCACCTCACAGAACTGTAGTGCCGTCCGGCCCCGGGCTCCATAATTGTCTTATTTCTTTTCTTAAATGCTGCCTTGACCAACATCTGGTTTGACTTTTGCCGGAGGAGGGAGGGCAGAGAACTCTTTGCATATTTCCCTGAGTCATGGATATTGAATCGTAAATAAATCTGCTTAATGCTTCAGCTTGTTTTTTATTGTTCTCATCGCGCTGCAATGCAAACTGGCTCGTTTTCAATGTCTGTCATTTTCCCCTCACTGCATCTCGTACAATAATTATCGCTGTGTGAATTTTCTCATAGCTTACTTATTATGTTGACCTCTACTTAAAGAATGACCCTATGTTTTCTCTCCAGCACATTTGTCAGGGATTGAGTAATGGCTCGTTATCAGGGCTCCAGTGAACACGCCTCTCAGGAACAACAGTGTCCACACAAGATGTAACGTGGCTGCACGCGGTGTCTGAGGCGGACATCGATCTGTACAATCTAAAGCATCGCTGCAATTTAGAAACAGCACCTTCACTTCAGACCCACGATTTCTCTTCTTCTTTCACCTACTGCCTCTTAAGCTTTGGTCTAATGTGCAGGAGTGAGGTACAGGCGGTCAGAGAAACAAAGGGAAAGCTTAGGATAGTAATAACAATAGTGATAATGATAATCATCATCGTAATCATAATCATCATCATAATTTTTTAAAGCACAGTTACCAAGTGCTTCACATGTTGGTTAAAATACACAATTTCCAAATACCAAAATACATATATACAAACAACACAAACAAGCATAGTTACATACAATCAAGCATACATCCATACATATGCACATTCATTAAGCATGCAACCAAATGAATTAATAAAAAACGGCAAACATTGTGTTATAAAAAGGGCCAAATATATAGAAATTAGTTTTTAGAAAAAAAGCCTAGTTTTAAACAGACCAAAGATTCAGCAGATCTGATGGAAAGAGGAAGGTTGTAACAAAGTTTAGGAGCAACAACCTCAAAAGCACAGTCGCCCCTGGATCTGAGATATAAGAACGGCGGAAACAGATAACAGGCGTTGAGCAGAGGACCTGAGAGGCCGACCACTTGAATAAGGGGCTCAACGTCTCGGTTACATCATCTGGAGAAAAAATGTTAACGTCGGTTATGTCAACAGCCGTGGAATCTCACATACACCTCGGTGGTCTCCAGGGATAATGACTTAGGTTATTCCCTGTCTTTAAAAAAAAAAGTATTTATTTCAACTTTCTACTTCAATTCGTGGGGAGATCACTGTAAAATGAATAACTGGACTAAATTTAGACAACGTAGCACAATAAACATAGCGTATTATAATGCTAAACATTAAAACGTTATGCTTGGTGTTACAATAGAAACCGAACACTGTGGGCAACATGCAGGCAGATTAAATGAGTTGGGCACTGGCATCTTTCTTTCTGCTGTTTAATAGGCATTACTTTCCCTCCAGAAACAGACTTTACTGGACATAATTAAACCTGTGCACGCCCCCACATGTGTTTTTACTCAGCCTGGCTGATTGGGCCTTTTGCTCAGGTGGAACTTTGGCAGTGGTATTGTCCGAGGTGATTAAAAAAAATCATGCACAAATAAACGTGAAGAATGTGTCAGTTTTACTGGGTGAATAAAACTGTCAGGAGAGTGATGGATGCGTTTCAGTCTGTCATGGTTCCCACTACAAAAGAAGATTTTGGTATAATGGCTTCCTTTTGTATTGAAAATGAATGTTTTCAGTGTCATGTTTTGTTCCTGATTCACCCTGTCAACCTATTGGGCAAACCTCGCAGTGACCACAAGGGGGCAGAAGGCTACCACAGATGTGTGGAGAGGGGCTGTAACCACCAGTAACATTGTATGACTCTCTCTGACCTTGACAGGGTGATGGATGACAGCCTGTGAACAAAGGAGCCGTAAAAGAAGACTGGGTTTTGAGATCATTAAGAATGAAAGGACGGTGGCGGCAGTGAAGAAGGAGAAGGAGACAATGTTTGTGTGTCTGTGAGAGATTGAGATTCACGGCCGGCGCAAAGAAAAGAAAAACTTTGGCATGGCAATCAGCAGCATAACAGGCTTGACAGCTTTGTCAAGCAAAGGTTTTTTTTCCCCCTCTCACTTTCGCTCTGTGTGTGTGTGTGTGTGTGTGTTGCTTTTGCAACCTTCCAACCACAAGACACGCTACAGTGCAGATTAGTAGGCCTCCAAACTATGTGAGGAATGTAACTTAATGCTGATAAACTTCTGGCCTTTTAAAGGGGCCCAGGTTTCATCATCAGGAAGGGGGAGACGGAGTGGGGGTGGACAAAAGAGATGAATATGAAAAGTCATAGTTAGTTTTGTCAAGTCATTAAAAGACAAACTACACGACCGACATCATCCAGAAAAATGACTCATTGGATCTTTTGTGTGCAAAGAGGAAGGGCATTAGAAAAATTCATCGGGCTTTTTAAACGATGCAGTTTCGTGACTTCCGACACTGTCAGGGTTTATTTGCATATCAGTCATTATGTAATAATCGCTGGCTGAGTCAACAATGACGACATGTCACCGGATACATTTGCCCAAACACTTGTTACCAACCACCATGTACTACATTATACGTGTGTCAGTTTTAGTCACACGTTCTCTCTGCGTTATGATTTTCCATACAACTTAAAAGTCAAAGACTGAAACATAAAATGTGATGCATTGTTATAGATTAGGCTATCATGCCATCGATAGGGTACAATTGACTCAGTATTCATTCAGCATTTTTAACAGACAACTCAAATTGTTTGAATTTATATCATCGATTAAAGAACACATTTGGAGGCGTCACCTTGGGGCGTGGGAAAATAGAATTGTCAATATTTTCTTATTTCTTAAAATCCGATTTTCTTATTTCTAAATTAGAAAGATTGTAGGTAGAAACCAATAAACCTTATCAGACAGAGTGAGAGTTTTGATCCAGGTTGCATTATTATCGCCTATATCGATCGACTCCTCTAACCTGCGATGCAGGTCGAGCCAATCAGGTGGCGCGGAGCCGGTCCGTTGCTAAGGAGGAAGTTAGGTTGAGTCCCGCCGCAGCAGCCATTCAGCAGCGGTGGGAAAATGTCTCTTTTTTGTGAAAATTGCGGAAAAAAACTCATAGACACACTCATAGTCACAAGCACCAAAAGCATATTTTACAAGCTCATCATATGAAACAAACAATATTTTCTACTCAATTCAAGTATAATTACCTTAAAACTGTATAAGTTCTGTACTTGAGTAAATGTAAATAGTTATATTTCACCCCTGGATATTTCATCTTATTCTTTATGCATTGAGATCTAACAAAACTGATCTTCTACTAACTATATTACTCACTATGCACTTATTCATAAGACAATTCAAATTTTCTGAGTTTATATAATTGGACAAAAACTGACTCATACTGTAATACTTTTGAAGGCGTCACTTTAGGCCCTACGGAAATAGAATTTTCACTGTTTTCTTATTAAAAAAACAAAATCTAAGTTGCTCATTTTTAAATTAGAAAAAAACCAAGGGGAATTAATATCTTTTCACCCAATGAACACGTCAGACAGAGAACGAGTCCCGTGGCGGTTAGTCTCTCCCACGCGAGTGATACATTTTCCAAACTGCTTTTTTTCCGTCATTTTTCTGAGAAATGCGGTGAAAGCGTCCAAGTGTCGATCCAGGTCGCGGCGTCGTCGCCTGTAGCCATCGACTGCTCCAACCTGCGGCGCGGCGAGCCAATCAGGTGGCGCGGGGGCGGGCCGTTGCCAAGGAGGAAGTTTGGTTGAGTCCCGCCGCAGCAGCCATTCAGCGGCGGCGGCTGAAGCGACTGGACCTCGAGCGGTCTGCTGCCTGCACTTTCTGTGGAATTTGAATTATTATTATTTTATTTTTCTGTTTGTGTGAGTGTGTGTGTGTGTGTGAGAGGCTCCCCGGCAGAGGGTTACCGCGACACGACGCAGGGTGTGACGGGGGAAATTAGCCTGAGAGTCGCCGCGGTGGTCACAGGTAGGTCGACAGAAACTACAATGTGTCTTTTTTAAATTTAAAGTAGCCCGGTGGTGGAGCTTGTTAGCTCACAATGCTAAGCAGCGCTAGCTTGTGTGTGTGTGTGTGTGTGTGTGCGTGTGTGTTAGCAGCTACGTTAGCCCCGCGACTCCTTTAGCTCGCCGTGATACACCCGGTTACATGGCAGTTAGCTCGCGTGCTAACCGGACGTAGATAACCGAAGGAGCCGAGCTAGGCAGGCTGGTCAGCGAGCTAGTTGTAATGAAAGAAGCTAGCGATGCTCGCGTCCACCTGGTCGGAAGGAGCACTGACGTTCAACTCCGACTTGCATCGCGACATCAGTCCTCAACCTGTGGGTGACGCGCCGCGTCGACTGTCGACTCGGTTGTTCTTGTGTCGCGGAGCTGCGTTCACTGGCAGTTGACTGTAGTGACAAGTGTCAAGTTGGCAAATCAATCAATCAATCAACCAATCAACCAATAAATGCATCCAGCTTCACATTGAGAGATGGTGCTGAGGTCACACATTCAGCATCCGTGCATCGTGACAGGCCGTGTTGAGCCCTTTCAACATCTTAGAACCCTATGAGTCACAAAGATGCGATACTGTACCGAAGTGGCCCAGATGCTCTCTCTTATGAGGTGGTGGTGCAATGGCCCAGAGCTGTGGCACAACCACAGGAGTGTGATGTTCCCACGCCCCCTGTGCTCAGACAAACATCTGTGGCCATGGTACCTCCTCGCACGCCGACTTGGCGAAGATGAGTCCAATGTCAATGTGTCCGACAGCCACAGGAGCTGAAACGTTCTGTTTATTGGACAGCAAGGACGCGTGGATGCCACAATTGTTGACTCCCGAGGGTTAGATTTGTTAGAAAATCAGCTTCTTGTAGTGGAGAGATAACTTGGGTCAAACCCTGAGGTGAACGCTGACAGTTTTGTCTTTCTAAAACTGATGTTACTTGTATGGCATCTATTAACCGATGCGTTTGTTTTGGCTACAAAATGTCAGAAAACAGTACACGTTATACTGCCCCATCGCTCAATGTAATGTTTTTATATTGCTTATTTCTTTCCGATAAAACAGTCCAAAACCCAAATATGTACAAGTTACCTTCATATGTGAGAAAGAAAGGCATCAAATCCACACGTTAGAATCACAATCCCACAAAAGTATGGCTTTTTTTTTAAGAGCCTGACCGATATATCGGTTAGGCCAATAATATCAGCTTTTCACAGACATTTCAGTATCAGCCGATATGTTAAGAGCGCGACCAATATTATCAGCCTAACTTACATGACCCTTTAAATGTGCATTTATGTTTTGAATTTTAGCTAAATAGATGTTTTTTTCTAAATTCAAGCTCTATTTATTTGCTTGTATTTGTCATTTTTATTTTATTTTTTATGATAAAGTTTATTGTTAAACTAAAATATCAAGTCTATATTACCTTTATTTGTCATAAAGGTTTGATAACCACATCATACATACATGCATACATTTATTTATATATATATCAGCCGATGTATTGGTATCTGGAATCTTGTACTCCCTAATATCGATATCGGCATCGACCCTCAAAAATCCATATCAGTCGGGCTCAATTTAATGGCTTGAAAACCCACCCAAATAATAAAGCATTAAATGGATTAAAGTTCTGTCGATTTCCTTTCGCTCCAGTGTTTCTATTTATGGTGATAGTATGAGGGCTTTCCTAACCATACAAGTTGTATATGTCTGTTGGAAAAGGAATTTGATCATGGTTCCCATATGAAGGGGGAGACAAGTGAATTGGGAGTGCTTGTCCTCCCCAAAAATTCTCTCAAAGTTACTCATGGTTTTAGTTCATCTCACGGAAAGAGGGAGGTAGGTTTGGCTCTCTGCCACCAAAACCCACCGTGCGAGTCTGTCAGCTGTTTGAGGGGAGGGAGGGAGAAGGCAAGAGCAAGTCTCTCTCCAAAGCATTGTGATTCAGTCTGTGGGAGAAACCGAACGTTGCTCTCAGCAGATCATTGCCCTGTTGTCAGCGAGCGAGTACATGTGAATGCTGAGTGGTGATGCAACAGCGGCAAGATAAACTTTCTGTGCGATGACGCCGCAATCAAAGGGGCTTCACTTTTGTCCCCTGATAGCGGCTAGATAGTCGAGCTCCTCTGCTGCACACGGTGAAAGCATAATGGGCGTCAATGTCGGCCTAGCTTTCAGCACGACGGCAGCCGAATTGATACGAGATGACAGGAATGGGGAGATATGTGTCTGTGATTTCTAATCATCAAAGGGCAGTCTTTCTACGGATTTGCTCACCTGTCCTGTTTGTCATGTTAAATCCATACAACGGGCTGCAGTGAAGAATGTCCCAGGCCGATGGCGGGCGTCATCCTCAACCTGTGCTTTTTTTTTGTCAACATCACAGCTCACCGGACATGTGGGCACACCAAGCATCATAGTGAAGGATTTCCTAAACAGCCAAATGTTAACTCTTACGGTTTGATTTGTGTGGGAAGGTGAGAATGAGGCTATGAAAACTCAGGTGCACAGTCGGATGCCTGGAAACTGGATTCTCGTCTCTGTTGATGTGATAAGAGATTGTTGTTTTTTGAGTAGCACGAATGTGAGAGGTTATGACAAAGAATGCCGACAAGTCAATCATTTGTGAACAAAGACGTAAACGGAAGTGGGGTTTGTTTTGGCACTCTGCTCGGACTCAGAACTAACCTTGTGGGGATGACCGGTCGCTAAATCACTGTCGAGCACCAGAGGCACTTATAATTGGACATTAGGACTCGAGAAGAATTGTTTAAAAAAAAAAAAATCCACAGAAGACCGAGATCGGAGGACATATGTTGTTGCAAGCATCATTAACATGCAGGTCCATGTGGAAACTGGTACCGCTGCATCATTAGAACGAATTAATGTATTTGCACTTGTCACACACACACACACACGACTCCGATTCTGAGCTGATTGGGCCTGGATCCAGCAGTGACACTCTGCGAAGATTCAACTGCAGGGGAGGGTTTTACAATCAGGATCTCCAATGTGCGGCTGACCCCGTTTCGACATAAGTAGCCTAAAATAGGTTCGGTGCAACCGCCGAGTTTGGTTTGAGCGTGTGTGACTTTAATGGGCTTGTTGGTAAGCGGTGTGAAGAGTGTGTACGGGACAATATAGAGCATCAAAATGCTGCTTCTCGCAGACCCTGGTGTTTAGAATACTAGAATTAGAGAATAACAAGAAATGATGTTCTCACAAAAATTTGGTTACCGAAACTGATGTCAACAAATACAAATACAAACGTTCAAGACATGCGCCTCGTATCAGTCAGGTTAAGTTAGGGAACTGGACAACATGTTAATATGTTAATATCCATTACAATGTTCTGACTCTCTTAAACCTCTTGTTTCCATACTGTTTAAGTTCAGCAACATTTGCCCACCCAACCCAAAAATACATCTCCTGCATTTATTTGCACAATATTATTTTCAGACGTGGACTATACTAGATGACATTTCAGTGGTCAAAAAGTACCACTGAAGAGGTCAAAAAGTATTGGACACCACGAGCAGTTATAACCGTAGCACTCAAATAAACACCTGTAGGAAATCTTTACCTTGTGAAAGGAAACTGTATCTTGCATTTACATTTAATGTTTTAGGAAAAACTGCTTTTGAAGAACAGGTATGTTACTACGGTGCATTTCGTTGCCCAGTTTTTTACAAATCATGCAGTGGCTTTGTCAGCACTTAAGAGACAACAGTGTAAGAGTGGGTGTCGCATGGTTCTGTTCTGCCTTTGAACACGGTTCTTTGAGTGTCCCCATTTGGGACAATATCTTCAGTTCTTAATTAGGTCCAAAGGGCATTGAGCTCCCTGTTTTGCCCTGGCTGTTTCAACTGTGGATTAGGGCTAGGAGGTGTGCGTGCGTGCGTGTGTGAGAGAGAGAGAGACTGTATGCAAGGAGTTGCCTTTCAGGTTTGCATCTATCAGTCCTCCCTCGGTATGCTATGGGGCTCAGGGACTCCTTTTGTCTCATGCGGGCCCCTACACAGAGCGATACTCGAGCCTCCTGGACTGGAAAAGCTCATGCTTTATTCAGCCCTCTGATCTCTGCTTTAATTACGAGTGACCCAGGACAGAGAAACCGGCGGAGTATCTCATCGCAGGGTCAGAACTTTGTACCAGCTACCGGTATCAGTCGCAGTGCGAGATGTGTACGCCTTGTGTTTTTCAACTCACGAAGACCGAGGTCCGAACCAAGGTTTGTGTCTTTGTCATGTTGTTTACATTTAATCCGGCTAGTTTCGGTTTCACGTGATAATTTAGGGAGCGCCCTGTAGTCATCATTTACATGGGTGGTTTACCTCTACTTGAAATTGATTGGTTTGTCGACAGATGTGCATCTGACGCCGGCGGATGAATCCAACCATCGTTCATTTTGCTCCGGACCAATACCATCTCTTTCGGTCGAATTCAATTTTGGGCCGTAAATCCGGACTGTGGTTTCAAGGAACCCTTCACACCTGCTCTCTGCTAGTCATATTTGGAAGGTGGCAGTTGTTGCATTTTTGGGGGATTTGAAGAGTTTGGCTTGTAAAGTTTCTGCTCTTTCAGGGACTTCCCTGTATGGTTTCTTGGGTGCACTTATATTAGTTGGCGACCAATATTCGACTTTGGAATGTGATATGTCACTCTTTTTGACCAAAATCCAACCTATGAATAAAAAGCTTGACCTGCAACATTTGCATTTGCAGTATGAATAAAACTTTGTGTGATGAGGGTGACACAAAATCACAAAAAAAAATGTTGGTATTGGCTTTATAAAACCACCTTTCTGTATCTCACTGTCCTGTACTGTTGTTAACGTCTGACTCTGTGGTTGGTGTAATGACCCCTTGTCTCAAACCTAAGTGACACGTGTGTGTGTCTGTGTATTTATGTCTAATGACTCCCTGTCCACCGTGAGGGTGACCTTGATTCCATTCGCTGACATATTGTGCACAATCTCCATTTCCTTGACTACAGTGACAGACGGTCTTGCCTGCTGCCTCCAGTATAGTTCTGACTAATCTGTAGAAGAGTCCCAGCCTCTTCTAGACCCCACCCTCCTACGTCACACATGGCCGTGTGTCAACGTTGCCGTGGCACCGGTTCCCTAGTAACCACTACAGCGGTTCCTGGGTAATGCAGAAATATGAGGAAGATGATGACCACAAAATGATCAGAAAACAAACAGAAAAAAGTGAATGCTTGCAAAATGTGAAAAGATTTTGATGCACATATATTAGCAGAAGACAATTATCAGTGCCTGTACCAAAATGTGCAGAAATGCATTTCAAGCCCAGCTTCAGACAGCAAACTGCCCAAGCTTAAAACATGCTCTGTGCAATTTTATTAAAAATCGAATCTTTAATTATTGCTTTTGCTTAAATTTTTTAGACAGTAAGTAAACCTGGCTTCATTGTTTTGTTCATTTCGTTCTGTTACATGATGAGGAGCTGTTAACATCTACATAACTCCTGTGCAGTAGCATTAAACAGTTAAAAATCGGAATATTCAACCCACTCATCTGTGTTGTGACAGATTTGTGTCTTGAGCATCTTATGTAGTGATTGGTAAAGTTTTTTGCAAGAGAAATATTTTTTACAAAATACAGCTTTCGAAATCAAGAAGTCTACAAAATATGTCATTAATCAAAATGGCCTCGACAACAAGCTGTCCTCCTCCCCCAGTGTAAAATCTCTCGTCTCTCCAGGGTCTGGCTGCTTTGAGAGCAGCCTCCTCTTCTGCTGACTCACGGTGCACAGGGAAGCTCCTTCTGGCCCATGCGGCTTTACTTGGACCGGCACTGGCTGTTGTGTAACTGCAGCGTGTCTGATCCAAAGTCCACTGGCTACTGTTGTGTTTCTGTTAGATAACTGCACGGGCAAAAGATTCATAGATTTAGATTTGAGTTCGATGGTGTAATGAAGTTTATTTTCTGGCTATTGTTGGAGGGGTGTCTATAAAGTGTTTTGTGTGACTGAACCGTTGACAATGGAGGGAGGATCAGCAGCAGCACAGCAGCCAACGTTGGAGCCCGGCCTTATCGATGATGAACGTTCCCCCGGCACAAGGAAGATGTCAATTATTAATGAGCTGAATATCGTGTTCGGCCTCAGGTACAGAGGCTGAGTTTTGTTTAGAAGACTTTGCTGTTGGTTTAGAAGAAACGTTCACGCTTACATTTTGGAGAGGTCACAGTTTGATTTCCCTTGCTTCGTCAATCCACATTCATCTCAGGTAATGTGAAGGAAGTCAGGAACAAGTAGTCAAAGGCAGTGGAGAGGGGCCGGTGAAGTTTTCTGCGTGTTGCATCACTGCGCAGCGAGTGTTGCCTCGAGCACTGCAGCGTTTTATTTTTGTTTACCACGGAATTACAGGGACAGGTGTGTAAGCAGCGTGTGTGTGTGTGTGTGTGTGTGCGCACATTTTTTCTACAAAGGTTGTGTGTGTTGGATTGCACAGGTGAGGGAAAGCGTGCGGAAAAACCAGAAACGTGCCGTAGCAGGTTCACACACACACACACACACACACACACACACACACACACACACACACACACACACACACCGTTGCACCATTCCTCCACCAGCGCCGAGCGTTCCGCGGAGAGGATGTCAGCCGTGCGAGAGCGCCACTGTGCTGAGTCGACAGGAGGGGAACAATGGCTCCGCTGTGTTGCTCGTCCGTCTGGCCGCCTCCGCGCTGCATTTCAGCAGAGGGGCACCGTCGGCTTTTGGCTCCGCGAGCCTTGTTGACCGGGCCGGTGCCTGCTGGTCACTGACCCGTTGTGCCTGCAGCTCGTCAGGCCTCTGAGGGGATAGCGATTATCCCACAGTAATTGGTGCCTGGGCTCTGGCTGATCAAAGGTGCCCAGATGATTGTGGAAGCCCTGCCTGGTAATTTTCCATCCTCTGCCTGCTTTGCCTGTTCGTCTTGCCTGCCCAGACCCCGTCTGTAGGCGAGGAGAGGAAAGCTTTTTATTCGACGTGCTTGCTTGTTAAATGTTGACCAAGTCCCTGAAATATAAAATGGTGTCATCGCCTGACTGAGTTTCGTCTCTGGCTGCAGAGAAACAGCTTGATCACCTGCTTGGCTGTGTGAATGGACATGGTGAAATCACTTGTTGTGTTCATTCTGCAGCCTTGTACTTTAGACTCTCTCACAAATGAGTTGTCAAACATTTTAAAGGAGACATATTATGCCTTTTTCAGGTTTCCCCCCATTCCTCTAGTGCCTTATATAGGGTTTTTTGTGTAAGTAAAAAAAATGTGAACCTGAATGTGAGTATAACATGTCTCCTTTAAGAAAAAAATAAAAATAAGGAGCCTTCCCTGACTGCAGAATCATTCCTGGCACTGAAATACAAGTGCTTCATGGAATAAGTTGCCCTGCCATTTAGAGACCATTGCTTACATAAACAGCGGGCTGCCTGGTCTTAGAATCACAGTGTTTTGGAGTGAAACATGTAATGATATAATCTCTTGTTTTACTCACATTCCTGGTGTTCATCTTCCCGCCTCACATCTTCACCCGTTACTGCATCGGAGGCATCATGCAGTAATTCCAAGGAACATAGCTGTGTTAGAATGTGAAATAGCAAAGTAGCTTTGTACCTCCTTCCATGTCATTTTCTACAAATGAAGTTGTCCCCCACCCCCTGCCTGCCTGAGCAGCAGCACCATAAAATGACTGGGTAAATAGCCAGGTAGCACTGGTAGCAGGTGAGCTTTTTTAGTGTGTTTCGTGACTTGGTATTCTGCCGTCATCCTCGGCCAGACAAACGGCTCAACCAGGACACAAAGAGCTCAGCTCAGGTACGTGGAAAGAATTCTTGAAGTCTGCGAGCGAGCGAGCGAGCAGCTCTAACAGCTGCACTGAATACTACTACAGCTCCATTTACATTCACGCTCATCACCCACAGGACCAGTTCGGTTGACCGACTCCTGACGTCAAATACAGCTCACGACGCCTCGCGTAGACTCGTATTACTATTCAACACAAGCTCCTTTTTCACACTGAAGCTGAATTAATACAAGTATATAAGACTCAAATAACCATACTGCCACATTATTATTCATTTTTTATAACTCTGAACTGATCGTTAAACATGAGCAGATGAGCTTAAATTAAATGATTGGTTATGCTTTTAGTTGTGATGCTTAAGGCTAGGGACAGGGGCTAGAAAAGGCCTTATGTGTCCTCACAAAGATAGATACAAATGTGCGTGTGTGTGCGCGTGCACTCTGTATCTGTGTGTCTTGGCCTGGTCAGAGGGGCAGTGCAGCTATTACATGTCTGTTCACTCAGCAGGGAGTTCCTGTTCCTCTCCATCCTCTCATCGCTCCTGCTGCTAGACAAATACTGCTACTGACACACACACACACACACACACACACTGTAACTGGCCAATGGCACTGTGTTGCAATGAAAAAAGCTGTATTATTGACTCAGCAGCTGGAACCACGGAGTGGACTCTGTGTGATATTGATTCTTCTACGAGTATTTTTCCATGTAATCCGTTTTTTTTTTCTCCCCCTTTTCGTCTTCCCCCGCCCCTCTCACTCGTTTCCGTCCCTCTCTTATTCTCATGCAGTATTTCATTCATTCACCCACAAACCATTTTCATGCTGTCGCCTTTTTTTTTGTACGTCTCCATCTTACTGTCTCCTCAGCCTTATCCTCCCTGTGTGTCTGTATTTGAGAGCGTATCTAAGTGACACACGCATGGTCTCAAAGTGTGTGATGCATCACAAAGTGTCAAGTGTGTGTGTGTGTGTGTGTGTGTGTGTGTGTGTGTGTGTGTGTGTGTGTGTGTGTGTGTGTGTGTGTGTGTGTGTGTGTGTGTGTGTGTGTGTGTGTGTGTGTGTGTGTGTGTGTGTGTGTGTGTGTGTGTGTGTGTGTGTGTGTGTGTGTGTGTGTGTGTGTGAAGCCAAGCAGCGCGGCGGTTAAAGCACCCGGCAGAATACATTTCCCCCGCAGCCGTCCTCTAGATTGTGGGAGCAGTGAGGAGTGACAGGCCTTCATCACTCAGTTGAACACTGTGACCACACACCCTGACACAATTCCTCACTGCAGGGTTTTCCTGGCCCTCATACACACTCAGATATCCACCATCTTTTGGGCCAAATGGATAAAACTGAAGAAAGCTGATAAAATAGTTTTGTTTTTTCAAAATTTCCGAGCAATGCCTGCTAGTTGCAATGTGTTTGCGACAGTTTGTGTCAAACATTTTATTTCACTGTTTCCATTGTTTCTGTGAACACAGTAACGAAATTATGACCTTGATGATTCAAGGATGAGGCTTTCTTTTTGTGTCTTCCATCCACATCTTTCCTCAGCTCTGATTTTCATATCGGCCCGACGACTCATTTGGATTCTATGAATGATGCAACCGACTTTACCAGCCCCTGTTTCTGTTCTGCTGCAGTTCGAGGCTGCAGTAGTACCTCAGAGATTTTTTTAAAAATCTGGTCTTTCAAACAGGGTATGTAACCAGACGCACCGGTTATACCTGATGTGCAGATTGACCTGCTCAAAGCAGAGAAACATCAAGCTCAAGGCTGATGGCCTGGGAGGCTCTCATCCGTTGTATCACAGGAGGCTCCTCGATGACCCGGGAGACGATTTTCTAGCATCTCATCAATCATGCGATAAGAGCGATGCTTGTTCCTGGTCTAAGCTTGAGGAAGTCACAACTAGGGATGGGTATCGTTAGGATTTTATCGATACCGATACTGCCCCCAATCTCCCACAGAAGGGAGCCCTGTGCTGCTAGCAATGCAAACAGGATGAAACATCCTTAAAACGTAGCAGAACAAACCATTACGTATGTTCAGTCCCCACAACAGTAATTATATGTATGTATATTCGGATACATCCATAATCTACCTGACATCAACAATTGATGATTTAAATTAAATTACCGCAGAGCAAACCCCACGACCAAATGGTCGGGGCCCCATACCACACCGCCGCATACGCCTTTCAGCAGCTGGTGCTCGTGGATCCCGGCCAGCCGGACCATTTGGTGCGTGTCGTTCCCCCCGACTCCCTCGCCCGGTTTCCTGTCTCTCCTTGAAAGCATATGTTGTTCTATGTACACACACACACACACACACACACTCTTGAAAGGCTTGGAGTAATGAATATGTCAGTCGACGTAGAATACTGTAAGTGAGGAGACTCAACAGCTAACGTCGTTACCTGAGGTAACCCGAGGGTGAGGGTGAGTAAAACACTACGTGAGACATCCTTTATGTTATTATCAGAAGGGTAAAATATCTTTCGATTCATTATGAAACCGTGGCAGGCCGCCGCAGTCTAGGTAATTAACTGCTGCCAGTGTCATTACCGCTGACACTGTCGGCGTGACGCGTTAAATAAAACCCAGCTACAGACTTGTCACTCACCCTGCTGCGGGTAAATCAGGAACGACGGTGCTGCTGGTGCACAGGAAGATCTGAGTGTTAAGTATGAGATCTTTGACTTGCAATCACTGAGGGGCGACAACAATGCACAAAACTTTCCACAGCCTCAACACATCGCTTTTCCTATTGATAACATCATCGTCCGTGGTGTTTTACTCTTCTCTTCTGAATCAGCAGCTCTGGAGGAAGTGCACTCTGATGATGTCTGTCTGCTTATCCTGTCTCTGCGCCCTGCATACTAACACACTCTCGCACTGCGACAACCAGATCTGTTTAACTTGAGAGGAACCGTGTGTCTTCTTGTCTGTGCTGGGGATATGATCGCACGCAGTCCAAATAAAACAGTTTTCTAGTAGGAAATGGCCTGTGAAGAAGTCTGCGGTCAAATCCTCAGCTTGAATTGACCACGACACGGTTAGAGCTTCACATTCTCCGCGGTCGATTGTGAAGTCAATGTTGACACATGGGAGTCGAACCCACATTCTCAGATTGTGTCTGTCTGACTAACCCCCGCCTCCCCCCCGGGGCTCAGCTTCTCAAAGTTCACTAGTTCACAAAATCACCGTAGGAATACTGATCCAGGAATGATCAGCAGCGGCTCAGTTTGACTTTATATACTTAGTATATAAATTGCACGGGGAAAGATAAACTGCAATCTTAGCTCAGCATTCTTCCTCTGAGACTATTAATGTGCTAATGCCCGGCTTTTCTTTTTGTTGTTGTTGTGTGTTAACCATAAGTGGGATTTATAGATCATGTATTAACAGCACCACGCAGAGGCCTGGTGAATATGTAACGTCGGCCGTGTTTCCTCAGGTCACTGCGGTGCACCGGGAGAGTTTCCAGTGTTTTAGTGTTTCCCCATGATTTTCTCCACCTCTGTGGTGGAGAAAATCCGTGGCCTTCGTGGCCTTGAGACGCTGTAGTCGTCTGTGTGTCACAATGTGTGTGTGTGTATATAAAAGGTGTTTTTTCACGAGTATTGTGTTTTGCGGTTGTGGGTGTACGGCAGATGTGTCTTTATGAAATTCTGCAACCACTTGTGCTTGTGTGTTCTCTGTGCTGCTGCTGCTACTGTGGCGCTGCAGCAGTGTGTGTGTGTGTGTGTGTGTGTGTGTGTGTGTGTGTGTGTGTGTGTGTGTGTGTGTGTGTGTGTGTGTGTGTGTGTGTGTGTGTGTGTGTGTGTGTGTGTGTGTGTGTGTGTGTGTGTGTGTGTGTGTGTGTGTGTGTGTGTGTGTGTGTGTGTGTGTGTGTGTGTGTGTGTGTGTGTGTGTGTGTGTGATGCAAGTGATGTCAAGGGGAAAAAGTAAACACGGTTTCCATGAGCAGCTCTTGTGCTCTGAGGTTTTACTCAAAGTTTCCATGCTTGCCGAGTTTACTTCTGGAGTCGGAGATGATGTATCGTAGTTAGGTCAGAGTGATCGCCCGCGAGGATGTCGAGCGCCTGCCACGACACTGATGTCTTCTCAACAAAAGCAGTAAGACACTGACTCTCCTCAACTGAAGAGAAAAGGGAACACACGACCGGTTTAATTTAAAGTTACAGCCACTATTATAAAGACGTGTTCTGCTGTGTTTCTCAGCAACAGTCTGCCACAAAGAGGGAGCTGGATTGATGGAGTCGGGCCTCTCAGACCTTTACATTAACCCCGTCCTCACAGACCCAGTGCTTTCAGTCAGCTCTCCAGTGTTTACAGCGCTCTTCACTTTCATTGAAACTCCACTTCCATTTGCCTCGCCATCTCCTCCGGCAAGAACTTTTGGAAAAAACAAAACAAACAACAAAAAAAAAAACAATCACAAACATGCCATTTTTGGAGGCAAATGCTAGGGGACATACATTTTTCGAGGATGCCTTCCCGGTTGCCCCTCGCGGCCTCTTGATGGAAACCAGGCCAGACCCGGCCTATTGATTCAGACTGTGAATCACTGGCGCGAAGGGGAGACGATACAGTGACAGTGATTTGCCGCACCCCCGCTGCCAGAGTCCTGCCCCCCGGCCGTTTAAATGTGGCCTCAGCTGTTGCCCAAAGTGATGTGTGACTCTCGGTGTGGAATGGCCCGCTGGCTGGTCCGGCTACCCCTTTTAATACCATGCCTGGCTGCCCCTAGATACGCACACACACATAAACAGTAGCACGGTCACGCGCACAAAAAGCCTGATACAGTGATGTACACACGCACACACAGTTAGAAGTGGAGTAAAGCGCAACTCAATATCCCCTGTGCAGCAGCAGCAGCAGCCCGGGACCTATTTTCTTTCTGTCGCTCTCTCTCTCTCTCTCTCAACCCTAACCCCCGGTCAGTCATGTGTGCTCAGGAAATGGGGGTCATCGTGTCTTGCTAGGGGGCAGGGAACAGATTGAGGGAGTCTGAAATGATTCAGTGTGCAGACAGGGCCGCGAGAGAGTAGCGCAGAACGGTAGCCAGCGCCGCTATTCCCATCGTTTCCTTCCTTTTGTGGAGTAACACCCATTTGTGCTCAGTGCGGGTCCCAATTCCGTCTCCGGCTCTTTAAAAACATTCTGACCCCTCCTGAAATAGATGCTTTTCAGGAATAAAAAAAGAAATTTGACTCATGCTGCTGCTGAGGTACGCTTATTTTTATTGGTTCAGTTTGCCAGTAAGTGGTGTGTGGACTTCTGTACAGACACATGCCGTACCGATCAAATAAAGTGAGTCTGAATATTTTGTGGACGTCGTATGATTTAGAAGCAGAGAGCCAGAGCAGCTGGCGATGACTTACACTCGTCTAATGACAGTTTTTCTTTTCCAACAAGTCTTGGACACTGTTAGTTAGTGCTGCTGTTTTTTATTGGTGAATTGTTTCTTTTTCTTTCTCTCTGCTAGTTTTCTTTTTTAATCATCTGACTTTTTGAAGTCAATTTAAGTAATTGGCTGCGATGAAGGCGAGTGTGATCCTGGTTTCTGGATTGCAGCCGTATGAAAAAACCAAACGTTATATAAGACAAATATTAAACAAAACCCCTTTTAAATACCATTTGCATTAGCTGTTTGGCGTTATAACTGAACTGAATAAGAACCTTCACAAGATGCACACGAATAAAGATAATGTTAAAGCTACAGTGTGTAATATTTAGAAGAACTTATTCACAGAAATTGAACATATTTTCCATAACTATGTGTTCATATATGAATGGAATTAGCAGTGCGCCACCATAAAGTGTCCCCTATTGGTTGCTCAGTTGGTTGCAGTTTGCAACTTTACCATCAGATGCCGCCAGAAAATTACAAAAATTAATTACACACTGGGCGTTTTAACTTAACACATAAACTATGATAACTAATTATAGAGAGTGACTTCACTTGTTGAATGTCAAATAACACGGCTATCATATTGTCATATTAGAAATATTAACTAATATCCAGCTGCAGAGAAACAGAACAAAACACTGTCCGCCGCCACCAATTACATTCTGTGATATTGACATTAAATTAACTCACTGTGGGCCCAAACTGTGACGCTAATTCATTCTGCACTGATGCATGTGACCCCCAAATCTCAGATTTAGGAGGTTTGGCGTTAATGAAGCAAGCCGCGGGGACGCTCCGTCTCACATCGTTCTGTGTGCTTGAAACACTGAATGTCAATATTCTGACTGTAATTAGATCAGTTGCAGCCCTGAGCAGTAAGCGAATGTTCCAGTTCTGGTTTGTTGTTGGTCCAATTCGATTTGTTGTGCAGTTATTGTATTGAACATTCGGTCCATAAAATGTCATAAAAAAGTGAAAAATGTCACTCGCGTTTACCCAAACCACGAGATGATGTTTTATTTTATCCACACACCGAAGATATTCAGTTTACAGTCACAGAGGAGCAAAGAAACCAGAAGATATTCACATCTAAGAAGCTGAAATCAGAGAATTTTTACTTTCCCCCATAAAAACAACAAAGCTGCTGATTAATGCATTCGTTGATTTGTAATCGATTAATTGATGAGCTCGACCGTCTTGGACTCACAGTTCTGCCCTTGACATTTTGGTTTTCACAACATTTCACTTATTTTACACCTTTTCTGCGCACTTTCGTTTTTCTTCTTGTGGGGCTTTGAGTTGGGTTTTTCTTTTTTTTCTTTTTTGCATGCCCAACCACAAAGCGGGGCCCGGAAAATTGGATTACCACAGTAACAGCATTTTTCACATTCTCCCTTCACATGGTCGTTTGGGAGCAGGACAGAGGCGCTATTACCCCAAGTCGACCGGCTGCCTGATAACGGGGCCTCGGCGGGGAGATACGCCGTCGCTGGACGGACGTGCTTTGCATTTTATGGATGGCAGGCCGTATAGATTGAGGACTATGTCCTATCTCGCCGGCGCCGTCCGGACTATAAACTCTTGACATGCAACTCCCTGAGCAGAGCAGCATACAACAGGATGAGGAGCATCAGCTGGCACAGCGGTGGGACGAGTCGTGAAAGGAGACAGTGGGGCCCTATTTTTTTTCGGCTGCCTATTCTCTTCCTCTTGCTGTCACGCTCACTCGTTTCTCTCGGCCTCTCTCCCTCCCTCCCTCCATCTCTTCTTTGAAAACCCAACCGCTGTACTCATCCCTCGGATCCTTCTGCAAGGATTAAGCAGTTTTCCATTCCTGGAGATTATTCAAATACTGTTACATCTACAGCCAGCAGCAGCAGCACTCCCACCCTCCCTCCTTCCCAGGAAGCGGCACTGCACTGACTGAAGGAAAACTCTTGTTTGCTCTCTCCGTTTCCCTCCTTATTTCTGTAGATTTGTCCCCTGTTTGTCCTTTGTGTGTGTGTGTGTGTGTGTCTCTGTGTATTTATTTATCACCACGACGTGCGTCCTTTACGACCGCAGTCGTGGCGATGACATTGCATGCGAGTCTCTGGAGAGCTCCGTGCTTCACTTTTTTACTGTGTACATGAACACACCGTGAGCATAAACAGTCCTTGTGTAATTACGGTCATTAGTGCCGGTGGGAGCCGAGCCAGGACCCCTCGTGGTACCGGACTATAGGGGCTGTGTCGGCTCCGACTGGGTGCAAACCCTGCCTTCACCTTCCCCACCTGCCTTTTTTCTCTACAGGCCATTTCCCAAGCGCCCCCCCCCGACATGCTGCTCCGTCCTCCTTTTCACTGTCCTTTTCATTTAATAAAACTGCCCTAGTTTCTGTGAAAGCTGGCCTTTCGACATTTAAGTTTTCCTTTTGACATGATTTGGACAAACATGTTTCCTTTCTGCAACATTTGTTGCAGCCTCCGGTTTTAGATGAAAAAAACATTGTGAGAGATGGTCTCACAAGACCATGATCTTGTTGTCAGCAAAAGAAGTTTCACTTTTTTAAAACACTTGCATGACAATGGCAAGAAGTTATAATTCTAAAGGCAGCAGCTTTAATGGACCAAATACAGAACTAATACAAAACATGTTGCATAAAGAGCGCGACTCTTTTTCTAACTGGGAAAACTGTTGTTCTATGTTTTTCATTATTGCTTTGTGGATGTCGCGAAATCGTACCGTTTCCCTGTAGCTTCGAGAGTCGCCATCTTAAGGTCACGGGGGTTGCATTGATTTGGATTCGTTTTAATCCAGTTAAAAAGCATCTTTTGAAGAGACGTGCTATGGCGCTGTGGAAAATCCTTATCCTCATTTTTAATGAGTCTGGAATAAAAAAAAACAGACCTAAAGGGGGAAACGATGCTAATGCATTTTTTTCTCCACCTTACATTTCTGCTTCGTCAGCTGCTCGACTCTTTTCCATCCTAATTAATTTTTTTACCTCTCTCCTGCTACTTTTCTCTTCCTCTGACTTCTCTGCCCTCGTCTCTGTCTGAATTTCTTCTCGGTCTCCGACCTTGCCCCCCCCTCTTTTCACCGTGCTCCTTCATGGATCACGGCCAAACGAGGGGCTAACCCACCTCACATGACCCACACCCACCCCAGCCCTCTGCCAGACTTTTCATTTCACTGCTCATTCTGTGCTCTGTACCCTCTGGCCTCCATCCCTACCTACCAGCTCTCTCTCTCTCTCTCTCTCTCTCTCTCTCTCTCTCTCTCTCTCTCTCTCTCTCTCTCTCTCTCTCTCTCTCTCTCTCTCTCTCTCTCTCTCTCTCTCTCTCTCTCTCTCTCTCGCACACACACGCACACACGCACACACACACACACACACACAGACAGACACGCTAGAGTTGCCAAACCCCGTGTTTGACGTGGTGTAATGAACATGTGTTCAACCTACTTTTCGCCCACCCGTCTGCTTTTACAGGTTAATCCCTGTCTGTCTATGTTGACACACACACACACACACACACACACACACACACACACACACACACACACACACACACACACACCTTTGCAACTGTAGATCAGTGCACTTTGCTGGCATTTTACACAGCTATAACTACTGCTAAACAAATTATTTGATGTTTAAAGTCTTTATGCCGCGGTTTTTAAAATTTGAAATCAATTTGAGAAATGGCAAAATCATCTCACCCCTCCACATGACTTTATGCTTAGGGTTAATTTGATTTATTATGGAAACCTTTTCAAACCAAACTCTACAGCGAGGTCGAGGACAAGAAGTTAGATGATCCGTAACACGGTCGTTCAAATCGATCACCCTGATGAAGACACGGTAGCAAAAGGAGTGTGGTAAATAAAGAATGATGCACTTCTCGCTGTGTGTGCATTCAGTGTGTATCGTAGGTGTAGTCGAGGAGGAAACAGTAACATGTTGTTGGGGGAATTCTGGTCGTGCTCTCTCCGAAAATGCCATGCATTTTTGGCAACGCTGCTCGCATCCGATGCTCCTCATGGTTACTCGTCATGTCTTCAGGTGCATATGCTTGGCAGAGCAGCTAACACTTCACCAAATATACACAAACACTGCGACTCTATGCTTTTCTTTCCCACGCGCACAAACGCGTGAGCTCTCGGCTACGTTGTCGCTGCCTCCTTATTCGTCTCTCGGAGACACTGCAGCAGTTGGGAGAGAAGGGGTGTGTGTGTGTGTGTGTGTGTGTGTGTGCGCGCGCGCGCGCATGTGTGTGCGCGTATGTGTGTGGGTGGCGAGCTGGCAGCGGTGTACGTGTTAAGTGATTTAGAAGGTGAGTTTAGCAAGGTGCTGTGACATGATGCGAAAACTATGGGACGTTAATGGGCCTACATCTGCCTGAGACACTAAAAAAAAATACTAGAGTATCCTACCTCTGCTTCTTCCTATCCTACAGTCCCCAAATTGAGATTTCATCTGGCAGCTACTGTCCTCTTGTCTGTACGTGAGTCTGAAGCAGATATGAGCTCCTGGAAACGCTCGTTTCACCTATGACGAACGCAGCAGCTTGTCCGAGTCAGATGCGCCGTCCAGAACATTCTGTGGCGTTTGGGTCGAACACGCAGGAGAACAGGACACGACGATCATTCATTCCGCTGCGGAAAGCGGTGTTTTTGTATTCAGTCGTCAACACGGCCACTCGCTCGCATGGAAAATGTTTCTGGGGTGTCTGGCAGGAAAAGTTCGGGAAAATGTCAGCTCGAGTTGGTAGCTACCGAGAACTTACCAGCAACTATTTAAGAATCTTTCCTGAGCAACCCCTTCCGTCCAAAAACTAAATGTAGACCAAAAAATAAACTCACATTACTTACTAAATGCTTGTTCATGGTTTGGCACTAGGGGCGATTTTTATGTCTCGTTTTTAATGTTGAGTTTCGCGACCACTGAACGGTACATAACACTAGTAAACAAGCGTCATCCGACAAAATCACAAACAAACCTTTGTTCCTAGAGCACTGTTGATACGTGTTGAAAAAATGTGTAAATGTGGTATCTCGTGTCTGGTGACAACATAACAACAAGTGAATTCAAGGTTATGATATCTACTCAAAAATATGCGCATAAGCACATTTAGACACAAACGGAAAAAGGAGAACAGACTGATCTGTTCTCCTCCTCCTCCTCCTCCTCCTCACTCGGCAGCCTGTCACTGGCACTGCAGTGAGCCCAAACATGATATGACCTAAATAAACGAGTGTGTTAGGAGAGAGAGAGCGGGAGCGAGGGATGAAGCAATATTCCCTCCCCGTCACTCGGCCGTCTTGTTTTCAAACACTTCGTCCGACTGCAGGCTTAAACTTTCACAGGCCTCTGTCTGTGCGTGCGTGCGTGCGTGTCTGTGCATGTGTGTGCGTTCACAGTCAAACATACATAGGCTTACTATTAAGCCTATGTAAACTAACTAGTTTTTGTTGCACAATATATTGTCCAGAAATTATTGCGATAAACAATATTATCATCATTTTAAGGCCTATTTTTTTGTTACTGAATCACGAGCGCTCGCACTATAATGGTCCGACACAATTTGTGTTGCTGCCGCTGCTGAGAGAAATGTTATCCAAAGTTTAGACTTTGCATTTCGTTCTCAGGCAAAGGACGCGATTCGATGACAAAGTGCCTTTAGAAAAATACTAAGAAATCCATATTTTCTGACATTTTATAGACCAAACCAGTGATTTATTAATCATATGACGAGGATTGTCGAGCGGGACTTTGCTGGACTGTTGTCGACACATTCATTCTTATGTCAACAAACACGCATGTAGACACAACGGCTCTTATTGAGGTCCATAAAAATGATTGAGTTCATATTTTTAAATTCACGGCACCTGAAAGGGTTGTTTGGCTCTTATTACGCTCTTATTAGTCTCTGGGCCCCATTTCAGACGGTTCACCTTGTAAATCTATAGCTCTACCTACAATATGACTTTGTCTCTCTCTGTGTGAACGATGCTGTGAAGAAAAGGCGGGAGACAAAAGAGGCGCTCGGCTGCGCCACACACTGGCTTTCATTAGAGAAGAGGTGGCAAAAAAATTTGGCCATGTGACTCGCTGTCATTTAGAAGTCATAGTGGCTTGTAAAACAGCAGGTTTCATTTTGTTTTTAGGTTGTTTTCGCTGTTCTCTGGCTGTAGGCTGAGGCCAATGAGGCCTCATTGTGCTGCTGCTGCTGCCCACTGCACAGGGACAGATAAGACAGCCCCACCTCAAACACACTTTCTACCCCCCCTCTGCCATTAGTGGCTCACAGGACAGGTTGCATTATGCAAACAGACAGCTCAGTCCTGTGTGTGTGTGTTAAGTAGGTGCATATGTGTGTGATCGCTGTGAGCATGTGAGTGCACGCTGCTGTGTTTCTGCTTGTTCTCGTGTGTGTGCGTGTGCTTGCGGACACTGGGTTCCTCGTGGATTAAAGACCTTTAATCCCGTCAGATCCTCATCGGCTCAGAAGTGAGTGGGTGCAACTTGTTAGTCAAGGAGTTTTGCTCTTTGCTCATGTGTTAAAAGTCATAACTGCACGGCTGAACGACGTCTCTCGGTCGGTCCCCGCGGTTACGTTTTGCTCCGGATGACTCAAGCTCCGGCTCTCTGCGATGGACGCACCTCTCGGTTCTAGTTTGGATCTAATTGGATCTCTGATGACCCTTAAATTTCTTGTTTGCCCCCTCCAGCCAAATGAAAATTAAAAAATATATATGTTTTCAAAGACTCAAAGGGAGGAGGCGCAGAAAAGCAGTTTGGACCACAGGTGTTGGCAAACCAGCGCATGTGGAAACTTAGTAGAGCTGAGCTGTTCGGACCAGTGGGATCAGTTATCCAATTAATTTGTTTTTTAATATTTCCAGGCATCAGTCAGTGCTGCTGTAGCAGCTGACGCAGCTGAGGCTGTTGTAGCTACTGAAGAGTGAAAAATGCAGCTAAGCTAGAGACGGCGAGAGCGTACGCGACAGGTGAGATTGACAGCAACGGTAGTGAGATGTGTTGCTGTCAATCTAACCTGTAATAATACTGTATTATGTAATGATATACTTTACTTTATATAAGGTATTAGATAAACACCCCTGATTAACTAGTCCTAGGTAAGTTAACTTGGTGCTTGCAAGATCTCAGCACAGTCTACAGCGTTATCATGTCCGTGTATGTCCAGAGCTGGAAAAATAAAACCCAAGTTCTAATTTTCATGAGACTTTTTTTTCATGAGCATCGAGAATTTTCGTGTACAAATTAAAAGGTGTCACCATCAAATGCCCTGTCAAGGGCGCTTCGATGCCTTTTGTCTACAGATATTCATTTAAAGATATCGGAACTTTGAAAAATTTAAATTTTCTCGTTAGGTGTTTTTCCCGATACCACTGCTAAATACTGATACTTCTATAATGGTACTGGTACCTAAATGCTGCCAGAACCAATACTTTCTTCTTTTTTTCTTCTTAAAAAAAGAAAGAAGAAGAAGCACTAAATAACTTGTCGACGAAAAGAAAATATTATTTTATTGCTATGGCAAATTGGAAAATTTTAATTTAATATTAACTGTTTACAGTAGGTTAAAGTATATTTAACTAAAATATACAAATATACATAAGAGAGGTTAAGTGTAATGTTAACTAGGCCTGTGTGGTGATGTTTATGTTGCCTGTAACTATCTCAGTAAGTAGCTCTGGCACCAAAATTAGGCACGGGACTCTGTGTTGTGATTTATTCTGGTACCTGACCGGCACCGGATGTTGGTACCCGACCCTGGTGCCATCAGCATTAAAAATAATTGTTAGTGGGAGCAGCAGACGTTCATCAGTGGGCTCTGTTCCCTTTACTCTCAATTAGACAGTGACTCAGGCCTCCAACTCTTTTGTTCCTCCCTTCTGAGAGACAATAGTTCACTGTGATTTGTTCTCTAATGTCTGTGTTTAAAGAGTTCCTCTTTCCAGGCACTGAACTGGAAGCAGTGTTGTTAATCACCAGCTTCTTATCCATCACCAAACAAAAAGACTGTGACTGATTTATGTGTTGACATAAACTATTGACCGCACGTGAATATCTCCAACTTTCCCACCAGTGCTTTACCTTTTTCATTCCTTGCTGCAGCCGATTGCGCAGTTTTCCCTGTTGTCTAACAAAGTTTCTCTCTCCACTTTGCAGGGTGCTCAGCGATGAATAAGCTACGGCAGAGCTTCCGGCGGAAGAAAGACATCTACGTGCCGGAGTCGAGTCGGCCGCACCAGTGGCAGACGGACGAGGAGGCGGTCCGCAGCGGCAAATGCAGCTTCGCGGTCAAGGTGACCCCCCTACACATAAAACACACACCTACATATACACAAACTGTCTCGCACACATCTCACAAAAACTCACACAGCAATGACTTCCCTGTGGCACACAGAGGACTCGCACTCCCCAAGGACGACGCTTGTAATTAATTATAAAGCGTTCGAGAGAGCGTGAGCACATATTTTAATCTAGGTTGCACCTTTTTTCTGCTATAGCCTTCAAAATAATCTGTGTGTGCAATTCATTTCTGGCCTCCATGAGTTTCAGAACCATTTAAATCCTTGAGGAAAATATAGAAAAAATTTAAAATGTATACCTGACCAATAACTCGCAGTAGTGATTTGCAAGTCTCACAACTCGGTCGGCTGCTGTATATGTGTCTTTGCACATGCAGTCTGCAGCGCTGCACTTGATGAAGTGGAGAGTTCAACTGTATTGTGGCAACAAAACCTTCCCACTTTGAGCAAACAGAAGCACAGTGTTACGCTTCCTCTCATCGCACGGGGCCCGGCGTTCACCTCGCCCAGGTTTAAGGGGAATTGAAAACCGAGAAAGAGAAAAGTTCACCTAGGACTCTGTGGCCGGTCAAAGTTGTGCGAGTTGCACTAAATGCAAGAGCGCGGGTTGTGGTTTGTTGTTACCTGTGTGTGTTTGC